>NC_071432.1:963954-992486 GCF_017976375.1 Cuculus canorus
GTATAAACCAGTATGAACCAGTACGGGCCTGAAAAAACCAGTATAAACCACTGAAAACCAGTATAAACCACTGAAAACCAGTATAAACCACTAAAAACCAGTATAAAACCACTAAAAAACCAGTATAAACCAGTATAAATTGAACATAAAACCCAGTGCCAAAGCTGAAAAGAAACCAGTATAAAACCAGTATAACCAGTACTGGCCTGAGAAACCAGTAAAAACCAGTATAAACCAGTAAAAACCAGTATAAACCACTAAAAACCAGTACAAATTCAACAGTACAAAGGAGTAGGGACTGGAAAAGAAACCAGTATAAAACCAGTATAAACCAGTATGAACCAGTACTGACTAGAAGAGTAAAAACCAGTATAAACCAGTACAAACCAGTGCCTCCTAATGCCCTCACTTGTCGCCTCCCAGTACATCCCAGTAAGGGCTCCAGCCCCTCCCAGTGCCTCCCAGTACATCCCAGTGCCCTCTAAGCCCCTCCCAGTGCCTCCCAGTCAATCCCAGTATGCTCTCCAGCGCCTCCCAGTCCCTTCCAGTCCATCCCAGCGCTCTCCCAGTCCCTCCCAGTCCCTCCCAGTATATACCAATATGGTCTCCAGTCCCTCCCAGTCCCTCCCAGTCCATCCTATTCTGCTCCCAATGCTTCCCAGTGCCTCCCAGTCTTTCCCAGTCAATTCCAGTATGCTCCCAGTCCTTCCCAGTCCACCCTATTTCCCTCCCAGTCCACCCCAGTCCCCTCCCAGTGCCCTCTTATTCCCTCCCAGTCCCCCCCAGTTCCCCCCAATTCCCTCCCAGTTCCCCCCAGTCCCCCCCATTCCCCTCCATTCCCCTCCCAGTCCCTCCCAGTCCCCCCCATTCCCCTCCCAGTCCCCTCCCAGTTCCTCCCAGTCCCCTCCCAGTCCCTCCCAGTCCCCCCCAATCCCCTCCCAGTCCCTCCCATTCCCCCCCATCCCCTCCCAGTCCCTCCCAGTCCCCTCCCAGTCCCCCCCAATCCCCTCCCATTCCCTCCCATTCCCTCCCATTCCCCCCCAGTCCCCCCCAGTCCCCTCCCAGTCCCTCCCATTCCCCCTCATTCCCCATCAATCCCTTCCCAGTGCCCTCCAGTCCCTCCCAGTCCCCTCTAACCCTCTCCCAGTCACCCCCAGTGCCCTCTAACCCCCCCCAGTCCCTCCCAGTCCCTCCCAGTCCCTTCCCAGTCCCCCCCAGTCCCTCCCAATCCCCTCCCAGTCCCTCCCAGTCCCCTCTAACCCTCTCCCAGTCCCTCCCATTCCCTCCCATTTCCCCCCAATCCCCTCCCAGTCCCCCTCCCAGTCCCCCCCAGTCCTCCCCAATCCCCTCCAGTCCCTCTAACGCCCTCCCAGTCCCCTTATTCCCTCCCAGTCCCTCCCAGTCCCCCCAATCCCCCCCCCAGTCCCCCCCAATCCCCTCCCAGTCCCTCCCAGTCCCCCCCCATTCCCCTCCCAGTCCCTCCCATTCCCTCCCAGTCCCTCCCAGTCCCCCCAATCCCCTCCCAGTCCCTCCCAGTCCCTCCCATTCCCCCCAATCCCCTCCCAATCCCCTCCCAGTCCCCCCCAATCCCCCCCACTCCCCTCCCATTCCCTCCCAGTCCCTCCCAGTCCCCTCCCAGTCCCCTCTAACCCTCTCCCAGTCCCTCCCAGTCCCTCCCAGTCCCCCCCAATCCCCCCCAGTCCCCTCCCAGTCCCTCCCAGTCCCCCCCAATCCCCTCCCAGTCCCCCCCAATCCCCTCCAATCCCCTCCCATTCCCCTCCAATCCCCTCCCATTCCCCTCCAATCCCCTCCCATTCCCTCCCATTCCCTCCCAGTCCCTCCCAATCCCCTCCCAGTGCCCTCCCAGTCCCCCCCAATCCCTTCCCATTCCCTCCCATTCCCTCCCAGTCCCTCCCAGTCCCCTCAATCCCCTCCCAGTCCCCTGCAGTCCCCCCTAACGCCCTCCCATTCCCTCCCACTCCCCCCCAATCCCCTCCCAGTCCCTCCCAGTCCCCTCCAATCCCCTCTAATCCCCTCCCAGTCCCCCCCAGTCCCCTCCCAGTCCCCCCCAGTCCCCTCCCAGTCCCTCCCAGTCCCCTCTAACCCTCTCCCAGTCCCCCCCCAGTCCCCCCCAGTCCCCCCCAGTACCGTTGAAGGCGACGCTGCGGATGTGGTGGAGGAGCCTTCTGCCGTCGGGGGGGTCCATGGCGGCGCAGAGGCGCCCCTCGGGGCAGCTCTCGGCCAGGAGGCGGTGGAGGCCGTGCGCCATGGCCAGAACGGCGTCGATGACGAACTGCACCTTCCCCTCCTGCTCGTACGGGGAGTCCCGGCCGATCCGCTCCCGGCCTGGCACCCACCGGGGGGGGGGGGGTCAGCGGCCCACACCGGGGGGGCAGAGGCCCACACCGGGGGGGCAGAGGGGGACACCGGGGGGGGGGGGCAGAGGGACCCCGGGGGGGCAGAGGGGGACACCGGGGGGGGGCAGAGGGACACACTGGGGGGGGGAGCAGAGGGACACCGGGGGGGGTCAGCGGCCCACACCGGGGGGGCAGCGGGACACCGGGGCGGGGGGGGCAGAGGGACACTGGGGGGGGGGCAGAGGGACACACCGGGGGGCAGAGGGACACCGGGAGGGGGGGCAGAGGGACACACTTGGGGGGCAGAGGGACACGGGGGGGGGGCAGAGGGACACACTTGGGGGGCAGAGGGACACACCGGGGCGGGGGGGGCAGAGACACACTTGGGGGGCAGAGGGACACACCGGGGGGGGGGGCAGAGGGGGACACCGGGGGGGCAGCGGCCCACACCGGGGGGGCAGCGGCCCACACCGGGGGGGCAGAGGGGGACACCGGGGCGGGGGGGGGCAGCGGCCCACACCGGGGGGGCAGAGGGGGACACCGGGGGGGGGGGCAGAGGGACACCGGGGGGGCAGAGGGAACACCGGGGGAGGGGCAGAGGGACACCGGGGGGGCAGAGGGACACCGGGGGGGCAGAGGGACACCGGGGGGGGGGGGGCAGAGACACACTTGGGGGGAGAGGGACACCCCGGGGCGGGGGGGCAGAGGGACACACGGGGGGGGTCAGAGACACAGAGAGGGAGCGCAGAGACATAGAGAGGGGGCACAGAGAGTCACAGAGAGGGGAAAGAGAGTCACAGAGAGGGGAAAGAGAACCACAGAGAGGGGGCAGAGAGTCACACTTGGGGGAGCAGAGACACAGAGAGGGGAAAGAGAGTCACACTGGGGGGGCAGAGACACACACTTGGGGGGCAGAGGGACACACCGGGGGGGGCAGAGGGACACACTGGGGGGGCAGCGGCCCACACTTGGGGGGCAGAGGGACACACCGGGGGGGGGGGGCAGAGGGACACACCGGGGGGGGAGCAGAGACCCACACTTGGGGGGCAGAGACCCACACTTGGGGGGGCAGAGACACACACGGGGGGGGCAGAGGGACACACTGGGGGGCAGAGAGACACTGGGGAGGGGCCAGAGAGTCACACTTGGGGGCAGAGACACTGGGGGGGGCAGAGACACACACTTGGGGGGGCAGAGACCCACACTTGGGGGGGCAGAGAGACACACTTGGGGGGCAGAGGGACACACTGGGGGGGCAGAGAGACACTGGGGGGGGGGCAGAGACACAGAGAGGGAGCGCAGAGAGTCACAGTGGGGGAGCACAGAGAGACACAGAGAGGGGGCAGAGAGTCACAGAGAGGGGAAAGAGAGTCACATTGGGGGGGCAGAGAGACACTGGGGGGGCAGAGACACACTGGGGGGGGCAGAGAGTCACTGGGGAGGGGCAGAGAGTCACACTTGGGGGGCAGAGACACACTGGGGGGGTCAGCGGCCCACACCTGGGGGGGCAGAGGGACACACTGGGGGGGGGGGCAGAGACACACTTGGGGGCAAGAGGACACACTGGGGGGTCAGCGGCCCACACTTGGGGGGCAGAGGGACACACCGAGGGGGGGGGGGGGCAGAGGGACACACTGGGGGGGGGGTGGCAGCGGCCCACACTTGGGGGGCAGAGACACACCGGGGGGGGGGCAGAGACACACTGGGGGGGCAGAGGGACACACCGGGGGGGGGGGCAGATACACACTGGGGGGGGTCAGCGGCCCACACTTGGGGGGCAGAGGGACACACCGGGGGGGGGCAGAGACACACTGGGGGGGGCAGAGGGACACAGAGAGGGGGCAGAGAGTCACAGAGAGTCACACTGGGGGGACAGAGAGACACAGAGAGGGGGCAGAGAGTCACAGTGGGGGGGGCAGAGAGACACAAATAGGGGGCAGAGAGTCACACTTGGGGGGCACAGAGTCACAAATAGGGGGCAGAGAGTCACACTTGGGGGTAGGAGCCACATAGAGGGGGCAAAGACCCACATATAGGGGGCAAAGAGCCACACTTGGGGGGCAGAGAGTCACATATAGGGGTCAAAGACCCACATTTAGGGAGCACAGAGCCAAATTTAGGGGTCAGAGAGTGACACTTGGGGGGCAGAGAGCCACACTTGGGGGTCAAAGACTCAAATTTAGGGGTCGGGACCCACACTTGGGGGTCAGAGAGCCACATATAGGGGGTAAAGACTCACATTTAGGGAGCACAGAGCCAAATTTAGGGGTCAGAACCCACACTTGGGGGGCAGGGAGTCACTCTTGGGGGTCAGGAGCCACATACAGGGGTCTGGGACCCACATTTAGGGGTCAGGACCCACACTTAAGGGGCAGAGAGTCACACTTGGGGGGCAGAGAGTCACATATAGGGGGCAAAGAGCCACACTTGGAGGTCAGGGAGTCACACTTGGGGGGCAGAGAGTCACATATAGGGGGCAGAGAGAGTCACACTTGGGGGCCAGAGAGCCACACTTGTGGGGCAGGACCCACACTTGGGGGTCAGGAGCCACATTGAGGGGTCAGAGAGCCACACTTGGGGGTCAGGGAGTCACGCTTGGGGCTCAGAGCCCCACACTTGGGGGTCAGGACCCACACTTAGGGGGCAAGAGCCACACTTGGGGGTCAGAGAGCCACACTTGGGGGGCAGCCCTCCCCCCACCACCAACCCCTTGGGCCTCTATGGGGCAGCTGTGGGGCAGAGGGCTCTCACCGGTGCACTTGCGGGTGGTGCCCTGGGCCTCGCCGTGGGTCGCGCTGTGGGGCAGACGGCAGTTGAAATCGTCCTCCCAGAACTCGTGAAACCAAAGGTTCCGGCGGTTGTTCTCCAGTGAACGCGACGTGAAGTACTCGTCGAAACCTATGGGGCAGCCCCAGAGATCTATGGGGCAGCCCCATAGATCCCTCCCCCGACCACCCCATAGACCCACAGAGGCCCCATAGAGCCGTGGGGGCCCCTCAAAGCCCTCCCCCCCCCATCTATGGGTCTGGTTGTGGGGCAGCCCCATAGATCCGTGGGGCAGCCCCATAGATACCCTCCCCCGACTGCCCCATAGACCCACAGAGGCCCCGTAGAGCCGCGGGGCCCCTCAAAGCCCTCCCCCCCATATGTGGGTCGGGGTGTGGGGCTGCCCCATAGATCTGTGGGTCGCGCTATACCCCCTCCCAGTCCTTCCCAGTCCCTCCCAGTGGCTCAGGCTTTGGTTTAGGCCTCAATTTAGGCTGCAGTTTAGGTCTCAATTATTTAGGCCTCAATTTAGGGCTCAATTTAGGCCTCACTTTAGGTTTCCCCTCAGGCCCAACTCCAGGCCTCAATTTAGGCCTCAATTTAGGTCTCACTTTAGGTCCTCAATGTCGCCTCACTTTAGGCCTCAGTTTAGGCCTCAATTTAGGGCTCAATTTAGTTTTCCCTTCAGGCCAAGCTCCAGGCTCACTTTAAGCCTCAATTTAGGCCTGAATTTAGGTCGCCCTTTATGGTTTCCCTTCAGGCCCAGCTCCAGGCCTCAATTTAAGCCTCAATTTAGGCCTCCCTTTAGGTCCTCAATGTAGGCCTCACTTTAGGCCTCAATTTAAGCCTCAATTTAGGTTTCCCTCCAGGCCTCACTCCAGGCCTCCCTTTAGGTTTGCCCTCAGGCCCAGCTCCAGGCCTCCCTTTAGGCCTCAATGTAGGTTTCCTTTCAGGTTTCCCCTCAGGCCCAGCTTTAGGCCTCACTTTAGGCCTCAATTTAGGCCTCCATTTAGATTTCCCCTCAGGCCCAACTCCAGGCCTCACTCCAGGCCTTGTTCCAGTCCTCAATTTAGGCCTCCCTTTAGGTCCTCAATGTAGGCCTCACTCCAGCCTCACCCTAGGCCTCACTTTAGGCCTCCCTTTAGGTTTCCCTTCAGGCCAGCTCCAGGCCTCAATTTAGGCCTCACTTTAGGCCTCAGTTTAGGCCTCAATTTAAGCCTCAATTTAGGTTTCTCCTCAGGCCCAGCTCCAGGCTCCACTCCAGGCCTCACTTTAGGCCTCAATTTAGTTTTTCCCCTCAGGCCCAGCTCCAGGCCTCACTTTAAGGCCTCACTTTAGGCCTCACTTAGGTTTCTCCTCAGGCCATGCTCCAGGCCTCACTCCAGGCCTCACTTAGGCCTCACTTTAGGTTTCCCCTCAGGCCCAGCTCCAGGCCTCCTTTTAGGCTTCCCTTTAGGCCTCACTCTAGGCCTCACCCTAGGCCTCAATTTAGGCCTCACTTTAGGTCTCCCCTCAGGCTCAGCTCCAGGCCTCACTTTAGGTTTCACTCCAGGCCTCACTTTAGGCCTCACTTTAGGCCTCAATTTAGGCCTCAATTTAGGTTTCACTCCAGGCCTCACTTTAGGCCTCACTTTAGGCCTCAATTTAGGGCTCAATTTAGGCCTCAATTTAGGGCTCAATTTAGGGCTCAATTTAGGGCTCAATTTAGGGCTCAATTTAGGTTTCCCTTCAGGCCTCCCTTTAGGCCTCAGTTTAGGCCTCCCTTTAGTTGGGGTTCATTGGGGGTTCATTCGGGGTTCAGTTGGGGTTCATTTGGGGTTCAGTTGGGGTTCAGTTGGGGTTCATTTGGGGTTCATTGGGGGTTCAGTCCGGGTTCATTCAGGGTTCATTCGGGGTTCATTCGGGGTTCATTCGGGGTTCATTGGGGGTTCATTTGGGGTTCATTGGGGTTCATTTGGGGTTTAGTTGGGGTTCATTGGGGGTTCATTTGGGGTTCATTCGGGGTTCATTGGGGGTTCATTCGGGGTTCATTCGGGGTTCATTTGTGGTTCATTGGGGGTTCATTCGGGGTTCATTTGGGGTTCATTGGGGGTTCAGTCGGGGTTCATTCGGGGTTCATTTGGGGTTCATTCGGGGTTCATTGGGGGTTCATTCGGGGTTCAGTTGGGGTTCATTGGGGGTTCATTGGGGGTTCATTTGGGGTTCATTGGGGGTTCATTCGGGGTTCATTGGGGGTTCATTGGGGGTTCAGTCGGGGTTCAGTTGGGGTTCATTCGGGGTTCATTTGTGGTTCATTGGGGGTTCATTCGGGGTTCATTGGGGTTCATTTGGGGTTCATTTGGGGTTCATTGGGGGTTCATTCGGGGTTCATTGGGGGTTCATTGGGGGTTCAGTTGGGGTTCAGTTGGGGTTCATTCGGGGTTCATTGGGGTTCATTTGGGGTTCATTGGGGGTTCAGTCGGGGTTCAGTCGGGGTTCAGTTGGGGTTCATTGGGGGTTCATTTGGGGTTCACTCCGGTTTAGGGGCTCACCGGGCACGGAGGCCCTCTTGGGGAGGATGGTGATGGCTCCTCGCGCCGCCTCCTCCAGGCCCTGCACGGGCGCCATTTTGGCCCCCCAACTGTCGGAGCCCACCCAGGAGAAATGGCCCGAGAGGTTCGCCCGCGCCGCCGCCTCCAGCACCCGCCTGCAACCGGGCATACTGGGGGCACTGGGGGGGACTGGGGGGGACTGGGAGGGACGGGGGGGGAAATAGGGGGGGACTGGGAGGGACTGGGAGGGAAATAGGGGGGACTGGGAGCGACTGGGGGGGACTGGGGGGGACTGGGAAGGGGTTAGAGGGCACTGGGAGGGACTGGGAGGGGACTGGGAGGGTGCTGGGAGGGGGCTGGGAGGGACTGGGAGGGGGCTGGGAGGGACTGGGGGGGAAATGGGGGGACTGGGAGGGACTGGGAGGGGACTGGGGGGGGACTGGGAGGGACTGGGAGGGGACTGGGAGGGACTGGGGGTGACTGGGAGGGGACTGGGAGGGACTGGGGGGAACTGGGAGGGGACTGGGAGGGACTGGGAGGGGACTGGGAGGGACTGGGAGGGGACTGGGGGGGGGACTGGGGGGGAAAATAGGGGGGACTGGGAGGGACTGAGGGGGAAATGGGGGGGACTGGGAGGGAATAGAGGCCATACTGGGAGGGACTGGGAGGGATTGGAGACCATACTGGGAGGGACTGGGAGGGACTGGGAGGGACTGGGAGGGAATAGAGGCCATATTGGGAGAGACTGGGAGCGACTGGGAGGGGACTGGGAGGGAAATAGGGGGGACTGGGGGGGACTGGGAAGGGACTGGGGGGGACTGGGAGGGAAATGGGAGGGACTGGGAGGGACTGGGGGGGGGGACTGGGGGCACTGGGGGGACTGGGGGGGGACTGGGAGGGACTGGGAGGGGGACTGGGAGGAGATGGGGGGGACTGGGAGGGACTGGGGGGGGTCTGGGGGGGAACTAGGGGGGACTGGAGGGACTGTGAGGGGACTGGGGGGGGGACTTGGGGGGGAAATGGGGGGGGACCTGGGAGGGGATGGGAGGGAGACTGGGAGGGACTGGGGTGGAACAGGGAGGACTGGGGGGGAGCTTGGGGGGGAAATAGGGGGGACTGGGAGGGGACAGGGGGGGACGGGAGGGACTGGAGGACTGGGGGGACTGGGAGGGGACTGGGGGGGACTGGGAGGGACTGGGAGGGACTGGGGGGACTGGGAGGGGACTGGGGGGACTGGGAGGGACTGGGAGGGGACTGGGGGGGGACTGGGAAGGGGTTAGAGGGCACTGGGAGGGACTGGGGGGGACTGGGGGGGACTGGGAGGGACTGGGGGGAAATAGGGGGGACTGGGAGGGACTGGGAGGGGACTGGGGGGGAGACTGGGGGGGACTGGGAGGGGGCTGGGAGTGACTGGGAGGGACTGGGGGGGACTGGGAGGGACCTGGGAGGGGACTTGGGGGGGGATCTGGGGGGGAATAGAGGCCATACTGGGAGGGACTGGGACGGACTGGAGGACTGGGACGGACTGGGAGGGAATAAAGACAAACGGGGAGGGACTGGGAGGGACTGAGAGGGACTGGGAGGAATAGAGACCAAAACTGGGATATAATGGGAGGGACTGGGAGAGACTGGGAGGGAATAGAGGCCATACTGGGATGGACTGGGAGGGAATAGAGACCATAATGGGAGGGACTGGGAGGGACATGGGAGGGACTGGGAGGGACTGGGGACCATACTGGGACATACTGTGGAACATACTGGGAGGGACTGGGGACCATATCCGAGTCTATTCCTTATCGATACTGTCTATACTGGTTATAAATGGTCTATACTGGTCTGTACTTGGTCTATACTGGTCTATACTGGTCTATACTGGTCTATACTGGGAGCTTGTTGCCTTCCACCCCACCGGCCACAGTCACCACGGGCCATACTGGTGGCACTGGGGGGGGATCCTGAGTCACTTCTTGTCTATACTGGTCTATACTGGTCCATAATGGTCTATACTGGTTCTATACTGGTCTCTACTTGTCTATAATGGTCTATACTGGGAGCTTGTTCCCTCCCACCCCCACCGGCACAGTCACCGTGGGCCATACTGGTGGCACTGGGGGGATCCTGGGTCACTGCCTTATCTATACTGGTCTATACTGGTCTGTAATGGTCTATACTGGTCTATACTGGTCTATACTGGTCTGTACTGGGAGCTTGTTTCCTTCCACCCCTACTGGTATAGGGAACATAAACCGTACTGGTGGCACTGGGGGGGATCCTGACTCACTTCCTTATCTATACTGGTCTATACTGGTCTGAACTTGGTCTATACTGGTTCTCACTGGTCTCTACTGGTTTATACTGGTCTATACTGGGAGCTTGTTTCCTTCTATCCCCACTGGCACAGTCACCACGGGCCATACTGGTGGCACTGGGGGGGGATCCTGAGTCACTTCCTTATCTATACTGGTCTATACTGGTCCATACTGGTCTCTACTGGTCTATACTGGTTTATACTGGTCTATACTGGGAGCTTGTTCCCTTCCATCCCCACCGGCACAGTCACCATGGGCCATACTGGTGGCACTGGGGGGGGATCATGGGTCACTTCCTTATCTATACTGGTCTATACTGGTCTATAATGGTCCATACTGGTCCATACTGGTCTATACTGGTCTGTAATGGTCTATACTGGTCTATACTGGGAGCTTGTTTCCTTCCACTCCTACTGGTATAGGGAACACGAACCATACTGGTGGCACTGGGGGGTGATCATGGGTCACTTCCTTATCTATACTGGTCTATACTGGTCTATACTGGTCTATACTGGTCTATACTGGTCTATACTGGGAGCTTGTTTCCTTCCACCCCCACCGGCACAGTCACCACGGGCCATACTGGTGGCACTGGGGGGGGGATCCTGGGTCACTTCCTTATTTATACTGGTCTATACTGGTCTATACTGGTCTATACTGGTCTGTAATGGTCTATACTGGTCTATACTGGTTTATACTGGTTTATACTGGTCTATACTGGGAGCTTGTTCCCTTCCACCCCCACCGGCACAGTCACCACGGACCATACTGGTGGCACTGGGGGGTATCCTGGGTCTCTTCCTTATCTATTACTGGTCTGTACTGGTCTGAACTGGTCTATACTGGTTTCTACTGGTTTATACTGGTTTATACTGGTCTATACTGGGAGCTTGGTTCCCTTCCACCCCCCACCGGCACAGTCACCACGGACCATACTGGTGGCACTGGGGGGGGATCCTGGGTCACTTCCTTATCTATACTGGTCTATACTGGCCTATACTGGTCTATACTGGTCCATACTGGTCTATACTGGGAGCTTGTTCCCTTCCACCCTCACCGGCACAGTCACCATGGGCCATACTGGTGGCACTGGGGGGGGATCCTGGGTCACTTCCTTATCTATACTGGTCTATACTGGTCTATACTGGTCTATACTGGTCTATACTGGTTTCTACTGGTCTATACTGGTCTATACTGGTCTATACTGGTCTATACTGGGAGCTTGTTTCCTTCCACCCCCACCGGCACAGTCACCGCGGGCCATACTGGTGGCACTGGGGGGGGATCCTGGGTCACTGCCTTATCTATACTGGTCTATACTGGTCTATACTGGTCTATACTGGTCTCTACTGGTTTATACTGGTCTATACTGGTTTATACTGGTCTATACTGGGAGCTTGCTCCCTTCCACCCCCACCGGCACAGTCACCACGGGCCATACTGGTGGCACTGGGGGGGGGATCCTGGGTCACTTCCTTATCTATACTGGTCTATACTGGTCCATACTGGTCTATACTGGTTTATACTGGTCTATACTGGTTTATACTGGTCTATACTGGGAGCTTGTTTCCTTCCACCCCCACCGGCACAGTGACCACGGGCCATACTGGTGGCACTGGGGGGGGATCCTGGGTCACTGCCTTATTTATACTGGTCTATACTGGTCTATACTGGTCCATACTGGTCTATACTGGTCTATACTGGGAGCTTGTTTCCTTCCACTCCTACTGGTACAGGGAACACGAACCGTACTGGTGGCACTGGGGGGGGATCCTGGGTCACTTCCTTATCTATACTGGTCTGTACTGGTCTATACTGGTCTCTACTGGTCTATACTGGTTTATACTGGTCTATACTGGTCTATACTGGGAGCTTGTTTCCTTCTATCCTCACTGGCACAGTCACCACGGGCCATACTGGTGGCACTGGGGGGGGATCCTGGGTCACTGCCTTATCTATACTGGTCTATACTGGTCCATACTGGTCTATACTGGTCTATACTGGTCTATACTGGTCTGTAATGGTCTATACTGGTCTATACTGGGAGCTTGTTTCCTTCCACCCCTACTGGTACAGGGAACACGAACCGTACTGGTGGCACTGGGGGGGGATCCTGGGTCACTTCCTTATCTATACTGGTCTATACTGGTCTATACTGGTTTCTACTGGTCTATACTGGTTTATACTGGTCTATACTGGGAGCTTGTTCCCTCCCACCCCCACTGGCACAGTCACCACGGGCCATACTGGTGGCACTGGGGGGGGATCCTGGGTCTCTTCCTTATCTATACTGGTCTATACTGGTCTATAATGGTCCATACTGGTCCATACTGGTCTATACTGGTCTGTAATGGTCTATACTGGTCTATACTGGGAGCTTGTTTCCTTCCACCCCTACTGGTATAGGGAACATGAACCGTACTGGTGGCACTGGGGGGGATCCTGGGTCACTTCCTTGTCTATACTGGTCTATACTGGTCTGAACTGGTCTATACTGGTTTATACTGGTCTGTACTGGTCTGACCGGATGTCGTCCTCGTTGGCGAAGAGGACGACGCCGCGGGCGGTGGACGTTTCCATCAGGCGTTTGATGACCTTCGCGAACTCTCCGGGACGCGGTTCCCGCGGGATCTTAATGGACTGAGCGATACACAGACCCCCTAAACCAGTATAGACCAGTATAAACCAGTATAGACCAGTATAAACAGTAGAAACCAGTAGGAACCAGTAGAAACCAGTAGGAACCAGCAATGGGCCCTCAGGTTCCCACTAAGGGGAGGTGAGAAGGCCACACGGTCCCCCCCACCTCCCTCCCAGTATAGCCCAGTCCCTCCCAGTATAGCCCAGTGCATCCCAGTATAGCCCAGTGCATCCCAGTATAGCCCAGTCCCTCCCAGTAGAGCCCAGTCCCTCCCAGTAGAGCCCACTCTGCCCCTCCCAGTAAGTCCCAGTCCACTCCCAGTAAGTCCCAGTCTGCTTCCAGGGCCCTCCCAGTGCCCTCCCAGTACACTCCCAGTCCCGCCCAGTTCCCTCTAAACCCCTCCCAGTCTCTCCCAGTCCCCTCCCAGTCCACTCCCAGTTCCTCCCAGTGCCTCCCAGTGCCCTCCAACGCCCTCCCAGTGCCCTCCCAGTCCCCTCCAATCCCCTCCCAGTCCCCTCCCAGTCCCTCCCAGTGCCTCCCAGTTCCCTCCAACCCCCTCCCAGTCACACTCAACTCCCTCCCAGTACCTCCCAGTCCCCTCCCAGTACACTCCAGTCCCTCCCAGTCCCTCCCAGTTCCCCCCCAGTTCCTCCCAGTCCCCTCCAATCCCCTCCCAGTCACAGTCAACCCCATCCCAGTCCCCTCCCAGTGCCTCCCAGTCCCCTCCAATCCCTTTTTTCTCCCTCCCAGTCCCTCCCAGTCCACACCCAGTTCCTCCCAGTCCCTCCCAATGCCTCCCAGTCCCACCCAGTCCCCTCCCAATCCCCTCCCAGTCCCTCCCAGTTCCCTCCCAATCCCCTCCCAGTCCCTCCCAGTCCCCTCCAATCCCCTCCCAGTCCCCTCCCAGTCCCTCCCAGTCCCTCCCAATCCCTCCCAATCCCCTCCCAGTCCCTCCCAGTCCCTCCCAATCCCTCCCAATCCCCTCCCAGTCCCTCCCAGTCCCCTCCCAATCCCCTCCCAGTCCCTCCCAGCCCCTCCCAGTCCCTCCCAGTTCCCTCCAATCCCCTCCCAGTCCCTCCCAGTCCCCTCCAATCCCCTCCCAGTCCCTCCCAGTCCCTCCCAGTCCCCTCCAATCCCCTCCAATCCCCTCCCAGTCCCTCCCAGTCCCCTCCCAGTCCCTCCCAATCCCCTCCCAGTCCCTCCCAGTCCCCTCCCAGTCCCTCCCAGTCCCTCCCAGTTCCCCCTAAACCCCTCCCAGTCCCTCCCAATCCCCTCCCAATCCCCTCCAGTCCCCTCCCAGTGCCTCCCAGTCCCCTCCAATCCCTTTTTTCTCCCTCCCAGTCCCTCCCAGTCTCTCCCATTCCCTCCCAGTCCCCCTCCAGTCCCCCATTCCCTCCCAGTCCCTCCCAGTTCCCTCCAATCCCCTCCCAATCCCCTCCCAGTCCCTCCCAATCCCTCCCAATCCCCTCCCAGTCCCTCCCAGTCCCTCCCAATCCCCTCCCAGTCCCTCCCAGTCCCCTCCCAGTCCCCTCCAGTCCCTCCCAGTCCCTCCCAATCCCCTCCCAGTCCCTCCCAGTTCCCTCCCAATCCCCTCCAGTCCCCTCCCAGTCCCTCCCAGTCCCCTCCCAGTCCCCTCCCATCCCCTCCCAGTCCCTCCCAGTTCCCCCTAAACCCCTCCCAGTCCCTCCCAGTCCCTCCCAGTTCCCCTCCCTCCTTACCGGCTTCCCGTGAGCTCTGTACGAAGGCTTCGACTCCGCTCTCTCCGTAGTTGCCTTCGGAGGCCAAAGTGGAGACGTAGCTCCACCCCAGGGCTCTGACCACGCCCACCATGGCCTCGGCCTGGTACGAATCCGGAGGGACGACGCGGGAGAAGAACTCGTAACGACCCGGATCGCTCAACTCCGGAGCCGTCGAGGCGTAGCTGATCTGAGGGATCTGCCCCGGCCAAGATGGCCGACGGCGGGGTCAACGGGAGGGCGAGGAAGAGGGCAATGGGGGGTCGAGAAGGGGTCAACGAGAAGGGGTCAATAGGGGGTGGAGAAGAGGGCATTGAGAAGGGGTCAAGAAAAGGTCATTGGGAAGAGGTCAATGAGGGGTCAAGAAGAGGTCATTGGGAAGAGGTCAATGAGGGGTCAAGAAGAGGTCATTGAGAAGAGGTCAATGAGGGGTCGAGAAGAGGGCATTGAGAAGGGGTCAATGAGGGGTCAAGAAGAGGGCATTGAGAAGAGGTCAAGAAGAGGTCATTGGGAAGAGGTCAATGAGGGGTCAAGAAGAGGGCATTGAGAAGGGGTCAATGAGGGGTCGAGAAGAGGGCATTGAGAAGGGGTCAAGAAAAGGTCATTGGGAAGAGGTCAATGAGGGGTTGAGAAGAGGTCATTGAGAAGAGGTCAATGAGGGGTCAAGAAGAGGTCATTGAGAAGAGGTCAATGGGGGGTTGAGAAGAGGGCATTGAGAAGAGGTCAATGAGGGGTCGAGAAGAGGGCATTGAGAAGAGGTCAATGAGGGGTCGAGTAAAGGTCATTGGGAAGAGGTCAATATGGGGTCGAGAAGAGGGCATTGAGAAGGGGTCAATGAGGGGTCGAGAAGAGGGCATTGAGAAGGGGTCAATAGGGGGTCGAGAAGAGGGCATTGAGAAGAGGTCAAGAAGAGGTCATTGGGAAGAGGTCAATGAGGGGTCAAGAAGAGGTCATTGGGAAGAGGTCAATGAGGGGTCGAGAAGAGGGCATTGAGAAGGGGTCAATGAGGGGTCGAGAAGAGGGCATTGAGAAGAGGTCAATGAGGGGTCAAGAAGAGGGCATTGAGAAGAGGTCAATGAGGGGTCAAGAAAAGGTCATTGGGAAGAGGTCAATGAGGGGTCGAGAAGAGGGCATTGAGAAGAGGTCAATGAGGGGTCAAGAAAAGGTCATTGGGAAGAGGTCAATGAGGGGTCGAGAAGAGGTCATTGAGAAGGGGTCAATGAGGGGTCGAGAAGAGGGCATTGAGAAGAGGTCAATGAGGGGTCAAGAAAAGGTCATTGGGAAGAGGTCAATATGGGGTCGAGAAGAGGTCATTGGGAAGGGGTCAATGAGGGGTTGAGAAGAGGTCATTGAGAAGGGGTCAATGAGGGGTCGAGAAGAGGTCATTGGGAAGGGGTCAATGAGGGGTCGAGAAAAGGTCATTGAGAAGGGGTCAATGAGGGGTCGAGAAGGGGTCATTGAGAAGAGGTCAATGAGGGGTCGAGAAGAGGTCATTGAGAAGGGGTCAATGAGGGGTCGAGAAGAGGTCATTGAGAAGAGGTCAAGAAAAGGTCATTGGGAAGAGGTCAATGAGGGGTCGAGAAGAGGTCATTGAGAAGGGGTCAATGAGGGGTCAAGAAGAGGGCATTGAGAAGGGGTCAATGAGGGGTCGAGAAGAGGTCATTGAGAAGAGGTCAAGAAAAGGTCATTGGGAAGAGGTCAATGAGGGGTCGAGAAGAGGTCATTGAGAAGGGGTCAATGAGGGGTCGAGAAGAGGTCATTGAGAAGAGGTCAAGAAGAGGTCATTGGGAAGAGGTCAATATGGGGTCGAGAAGAGGGCATTGGGAAGAGGTCAAGAAGAGGTCATTGAGAAGAGGTCAATATGGGGTTGAGAAGAGGTCATTGAGAAGAGGTCAATGAGGGGTCGAGAAGAGGTCATTGAGAAGGGGTCAATGAGGGGTCGAGAAGAGGGCATTGAGAAGGGGTCAATGAGGGGTCGAGAAGAGGGCATTGAGAAGAGGTCAATGAGGGGTCGAGAAGAGGGCATTGAGAAGGGGTCAATGAGGGGTCGAGAAGAGGGCATTGAGAAGAGGTCAATGAGGGGTCAAGAAGAGGGCATTGAGAAGGGGTCAATGAGGGGTCGAGAAGAGGTCATTGGGAAGAGGTCAATATGGGGTCGAGAAGAGGGCATTGAGAAGGGGTCAATGAGGGGTCGAGAAGAGGTCATTGGGAAGAGGTCAATGAGGGGTCGAGAAGAGGGCATTGAGAAGGGGTCAATAAGGGTCGAGAAGAGGTCATTGAGAAGAGGTCAATGAGGGGTCGAGAAGAGGGCATTGAGAAGAGGTCAATGAGGGGTCAAGAAGAGGGCATTGAGAAGGGGTCAATGAGGGGTCGAGAAGAGGGCATTGAGAAGGGGTCAATGAGGGGTCGAGAAGAGGGCATTGAGAAGAGGTCAATGAGGGGTCGAGAAGAGGGCATTGAGAAGGGGTCAATGAGGGGTCGAGAAGAGGTCATTGGGAAGAGGTCAATGAGGGGTCAAGAAGAGGGCATTGAGAAGGGGTCAATGAGGGGTCGAGAAGAGGTCATTGGGAAGAGGTCAATGAGGGGTCGAGAAGAGGGCATTGAGAAGGGGTCAATAAGGGGTCGAGAAGAGGGCATTGAGAAGGGGTCAATGAGGGGTCGAGAAGAGGGCATTGAGAAGAGGTCAATGAGGGGTCAAGAAGAGGGCATTGAGAAGGGGTCAATGAGGGGTCGAGAAGAGGGCATTGAGAAGGGGTCAATGAGGGGTCGAGAAGAGGGCATTGAGAAGAGGTCAATGAGGGGTCGAGAAGAGGGCATTGAGAAGGGGTCAATGAGGGGTCGAGAAGAGGTCATTGGGAAGAGGTCAATGAGGGGTCAAGAAGAGGGCATTGAGAAGGGGTCAATGAGGGGTCGAGAAGAGGTCATTGGGAAGAGGTCAATGAGGGGTCGAGAAGAGGGCATTGGGAAGAGGTCAATGAGGGGTCGAGAAGAGGTCATTGAGAAGGGGTCAATGAGGGGTCGAGAAGAGGGCATTGAGAAGAGGTCAATGAGGGGTCGAGAAGAGGGCATTGAGAAGAGGTCAAGAAGAGGTCATTGGGAAGAGGTCAATGAGGGGTCGAGAAGAGGTCATTGGGAAGAGGTCAATATGGGGTCGAGAAGAGGGCATTGAGAAGAGGTCAATGAGGGGTCAAGAAAAGGTCATTGGGAAGAGGTCAAGAAGAGGTCATTGGGAAGAGGTCAATGAGGGGTCAAGAAAAGGTCATTAGGAAGAGGTCAATATGGGGTCGAGAAGAGGGCATTGAGAAGGGGTCAATATGGGGTCGAGAAGAGGGCATTGAGAAGGGGTCAATGAGGGGTCGAGAAGAGGGCATTGAGAAGAGGTCAATGAGGGGTCGAGAAGAGGGCATTGAGAAGGGGTCAATGAGGGGTCGAGAAGAGGTCAATGAGGGGTCAAGAAGAGGTCATTGAGAAGGGGTCAATGAGGGGTCGAGAAGAGGGCATTGGGAAGAGGTCAATGAGGGGTCGAGAAGAGGGCATTGGGAAGAGGTCAATGAGGGGTCGAGAAGAGGGCATTGGGAAGAGGTCAATGAGGGGTCGAGAAGAGGGCATTGGGAAGAGGTCAATGAGGGGTCGAGAAGAGGGCATTGAGAAGGGGTCAATGAGGGGTCGAGAAGAGGTCAATGAGGGGTCAAGAAGAGGTCATTGAGAAGGGGTCAATGAGGGGTCGAGAAGAGGGCATTGAGAAGGGGTCAATGAGGGGTCGAGAAGAGGTCAATGAGGGGTCAAGAAGAGGTCATTGAGAAGGGGTCAATGAGGGGTCGAGAAGAGGGCATTGAGAAGGGGTCAATGAGGGGTCGAGAAGAGGGCATTGGGAAGAGGTCAATGAGGGGTCGAGAAGAGGGCATTGGGAAGAGGTCAATGAGGGGTCGAGAAGAGGGCATTGGGAAGAGGTCAATGAGGGGTCGAGAAAAGGTCATTGGGAAGAGGTCAATAGGGGGTCGAGAAGAGGGCATTGAGAAGGGGTCAATGAGGGGTCGAGAAGAGGGCATTGAGAAGAGGTCAATGAGGGGTCGAGAAGAGGTCCCCACACCTCTCTGTGACCCCAAATGTCCCCAAAGGTCCTCTCCAGACCCCATTGTTGATGAAGAACCTTCAATCGTTGACCTCCATGATGGAATCGAAGGTGGTGGAGATGCCACCACCTCCATATCTCCACCTCCCAACGTCCGTATGACCCCAAACCTTCACCCCACACCTCCTCCTGACCCCAAACCTTCATCCTCCTGACCTCAAAGGTCCCTAAAGGTCATCTCCAGACCCCATTCTTGATGGAGAACCTCAAGACGTTGACCTCCATGATGGAATCGAAGGTGGTGGAGATACCACCACCCCCATATCTCCACCTCCCAACGTCCCTATGACCCCAAACCTTCACCCCACACCTCCTCATGACCTCAAAGGTCCTCAAAGATCCCCTCCAGACCCCAATTATGATGGAGAACCTCAAGACGTTGACCTCCATGATGGAATCGAAGGTGGTGGAGATGCCACCACCTCCATATCTCCACCTCCCAACGTCCGTATGACCCCAAACCTTCACCCCACACCTCTTTGTGACCCCAAAAGTCCTCTCCAGTCCCCAATTATGGTGAAGAACCTCAAATCGTTGACCTCCATGATGGAATCGAAGGTGGTGGAGATGCCACCACCTCCATATCTCCACCTCCCAACGCCCGTATGACCCCAAACCTTCACTCCACACCTCTTTGTGACCCCAAACCTTCATCCTCGTGACCCCAAAGTCACTTCCAGACCCCATTCTTGATGGAGAACCTCAAATCGTTGACCTCCATGATGGAATCAAAGGTGGTGGAGATGCCACCACCCCCATATCTCCACCTCCCAACGTCCGTATGACCCCAAACCTTCACCCCACGCCTCCTCCTGACCTCAAAGCCCCCCTCCAGACCCATCCTCACCGCGAAGAGCCTGAGGACGTTGGCCACCATGATGGAAACGAAGGTGGTGGAGATGCCACCACCTCCATATCTCCACCTCCCAACGTCCGTATGACCCCAAACCTTCACCCCACGCCTCCTCCTGACCCCAAACCTTCACCCCACGCCTCCTCATGACCTCAAAGATCCCCTCCAGACCCCAATTATGATGAGGAACCTCAAGACGTTGACCTCCATGATGGAAACGAAGGTGGTGGAGATGCCACCACCCCCATATCTCCACCTCCCAACGTCCGTATGACCCCAAACCTTCACCCCACACCTCTTCCTGACCCCAAACCTCCCTCCTCACCGCGAAGAGCCTGAGGACGTTGGCCACCATGATGGACACGGAGCTGGCGGACGCCCCGATGACCCCCACCAAGCGCTCGGGCGGTGGTCTCCTGGGAACGCTTCCGTCGGCGCACGCTCCTTCTCCTCCTTCGGGCGGAAGGAGACTACGGACGAAGCTGAGCGCCTGCTCCAAGGCGTAGGTGTCCCTCGAGCAGGTGTCCAAGATCCGCGCCCCCAAAGTGACGTTGGGGAGCACCCGGGGGTCCCCGTTAACGCGGTCGAGGGCGTAGAGCATCGCTTCCAAGCGGTGGATTCCTTTCTCCTTCTTCACCGCTCCGCAGGGAACGCCGGCGGAGCCGCGGGAATGGACCGGGAAGAGCCCTCCAAGGGTCAAATCGCCCTCCAAGCGGATGCCGTGGGGCTGAGTGGGAGACGGAGCCGCCAGGGACGCCGCGACCCATAGCGAAGGGCAGAGGAGGACCACCAAGAGGGGCATCGGGGCTGTGGGGGGAGAGGGGGCGCTGAGAGGGGGGGATATGGGGTGTTGGGAGGTCGTTATGGGGCAGAAGGAAGGTTCTATGGGGCAGAGGAGACGCTATGGGGTGGAAATGGGGCGCTATGGGGCAGAGGGAGAACGTGGGGTTGAGTGGAGGTGGACATCAAGAAGGTTGTGTGGGGTACGAAGGGGTCTCTATGGGGCAGAGAGGGGTCTATGGGGTGGAAATGGGGCTCTATGGGGTGTTGGGAGGTCGTTATGGGGCAGAAGGAGGGTTCTATGGGGCAGAGGAGACGCTATGGGGTGGAAATGGGGCGCTATGGGGCAGAGGGAGAACGTGGGGTTGAGTGGAGGTGGACATCAAGAAGGTTGTGTGGGGTACGAATGGGTCTCTATGGGGCAGAGAGGGGTCTATGGGGCGTTTGGAGGTCGCTATGGGGTGTTGGGAGGTCACTATGGGGCAGAGGGAGGGTTCTATGGGGCAGCGAGGGGTCTATGGGGTGGAAATGGGGCGCTATGGGGCAGAGGGAGAACGTGGGGTTGAGTGGAGGTGGACATCAAGAAGGTGGTGTGGGGTACGAATGGGTTTCTATGGGGCACAGAGGGGTCTATGGGGTGGAAGTGGGTCTCTATGGGGTGTTGGGAGGTCGCTATGGGGCAGAGGGAGGGTTCTATGGGGCAGAGAGGGGTCTATGGGGTGGAAATGTGGCGCTATGGGGCAGAGGGAGAACGTGGGGTTGAGTGGAGGTGGACATCAAGAAGGTTGTGTGGGGTACGAATGGGTCTCTATGGGGCAGAGAGGGGTCTATGGGGTGTTGGGAGGTCGCTATGGGGCAGAAGGAGGGTTCTATGGGGCAGAGGGGGGTCTATGGGGTGGAAATGGGGCGCTATGGGGCAGAGGGAGAACGTGGGGTTGAGTGGAGGTGGACATCAAGAAGGCTGTGTGGGGTACGAATGGGTCTCTATGGGGCAGAGAGGGGTCTATGGGGTGTTGGGGGGTCGTTATGGGGCAGAAGGAGGGTTCTATGGGGCAGAGGAGACGCTATGGGGTGGAGAAGGGTCTCTATGGGGCAGAAGAAGAACGTGGGGTTGAGTAGAGATGGAGGTCAAGAAGGTTCTGTGGGGTACAAATGGGTCTCTATGGGGCAGAGAGGGGTCTATGGGGTGTTTGGAGGTCGCTATGGGGCAGAGGGAGGGTTCTATGGGGCAGAGGAGACGCTATGGGGTGGAAATGTGGCGCTATGGGGCAGAGGGAGAACGTGGGGTTGAGTGGAGGTGGACATCAAGAAGGTTGTGTGGGGTACAAATGGGTCTCTATGGGGCAGAGAGGGGTCTATGGGGTGTTTGGAGGTCGTTATGGGGCAGAGGGAGGGTTCTATGGGGCAGAGGAGACGCTATGGGGTGGAAATGTGGCGCTATGGGGCAGAGGAAGAACGTGGGGTTGAGCGGAGGTGGACATCAAGAAGGTGGTGTGGGGTACGAATGGGTCTCTATGGGGCAGAGAGGGGTCTATGGGGTGTTTGGAGGTCGCTATGGGGCAGAAGGAGGGTTCTATGGGGCAGAGGAGACGCTATGGGGTGGAAATGGGGCGCTATGGGGCAGAGGGAGAACGTGGGGTTGAGTGGAGGTGGACATCAAGAAGGTTGTGTGGGGTACGAATGGGTCTCTATGGGGCAGAGAGGGGTCTCTATGGGGTGTTTGGAGGTCGCTATGGGGCAGAAGGAAGGTTCTATGGGGCAGAGGAGACGCTATGGGGTGGAAATGTGGCGCTATGGGGCAGAGGAAGAACGTGGGGTTGAGTGGAGGTGGACATCAAGAAGGTTGTGTGGGGTACGAATGGGTCTCTATGGGGCAGAGAGGGGTCTATGGGGTGTTTGGAGGTCGCTATGGGGCAGAGGGAGGGTTCTATGGGGCAGAGGAGACGCTATGGGGTGGAAATGGGGCGCTATGGGGCAGAGGAAGAACGTGGGGTTGAGTGGAGGTGGACATCAAGAAGGTTGTGTGGGGTACAAATGGGTCTCTATGGGGCAGAGGGGACTCTGTGGGGCAGAGTTTGGTCGCTATGGGGCAGAGGAAGAGCCCCCCCAGGGTCAAATCGCCCTCCAAGCGGATGCCGTGGGGCTGAGTGGGAGACGGAGCCGCCAGGGACGCCGCGACCCATAGCGAAGGGCAGAGGAGGACCACCACCAAGGGGGGCATCGGGGCTGTGGGGAGAGAGGGGGCGCTGAGAGGGGGGGATATGGGGTGTTGGGAGGTAGTTATGGGGCAGAAGGAAGGTTCTATGGGGCAGAGGAGACGCTATGGGGTGGAAATGGGGCGCTATGGGGCAGAGGAAGAATGTGGGGTTGAGTGGAGGTGGACATCAAGAAGGTTGTGTGGGGTAGGAATGGGTCTCTATGGGGCAGAGAGGGGTCTATGGGGTGTTGGGAGGTCGCTATGGGGCAGAAGGAGGGTTCTATGGGGCAGAGAGGGGTCTATGGGGTGGAAATGTGTCGCTATGGGGCAGAGGGAGAACGTGGGGTTGAGTGGAGGTGGACATCAAGAAGGTGGTGTGGGGTACGAATGGGTCTCTATGGGGCAGAGAGGGGTCTGTGGGGCGTTTGGAGGTCGCTATGGGGCAGAAGGAAGGTTCTATGGGGCAGAGGAGACGCTATGGGGTGGAAATGGGGCGCTATGGGGCAGAGGGAGAACGTGGGGTTGAGTGGAGGTGGACGTCAAGAAGGTTGTGTGGGGCACGAATGGGTCTCTATGGGGCACAGAGGGGTCTATGGGGTGGAAGTGGGTCTCTATGGGGTGTTGGGGGGTCGTTATGGGGCAGAAGGAGGGTTCTATGGGGCAGAGGAGACGCTATGGGGTGGAAATGGGGCGCTATGGGGCAGAGGGAGAACGTGGGGTTGAGTGGAGATGGACATCAAGAAGGTTGTGTGGGGTACGAATGGGTCTCTATGGGGCAGAGAGGGGTCTATGGGGTGTTTGGAGGTCGCTATGGGGTGTTGGGAGGTCACTATGGGGCAGAGGGAGGGTTCTATGGGGCAGCGAGGGGTCTATGGGGTGGAAATGGGGCGCTATGGGGCAGAGGGAGAACGTGGGGTTGAGTGGAGGTGGACATCAAGAAGGTTGTGTGGGGTAGGAATGGGTCTCTATGGGGCAGAGAGGGGTCTATGGGGTGTTGGGAGGTAGTTATGGGGCAGAAGGAGGGTTCTATGGGGCACAGGAGACGCTATGGGGTGGAAATGGGGCGCTATGGGGCAGAGGGAGAACGTGGGGTTGAGTGGAGGTGGACATCAAGAAGGTGGTGTGGGGTACGAATGGGTCTCTATGGGGCAGAGAGGGGTCTATGGGGTGGAAGTGGGTCTCTATGGGGTGTTGGGGGTCGCTATGGGGCAGAGGGAGGGTTCTATGGGGCAGAGGGGGGTCTATGGGGTGGAAATGGGGCGCTATGGGGCAGAGGGAGAACGTGGGGTTGAGTGGAGGTGGACATCAAGAAGGTTGTGTGGGGTACGAATGGGTCTCTATGGGGCAGAGAGGGGTCTATGGGGCGTTTGGAGGTCGTTATGGGGCAGAAGGAGGGTTCTATGGGGCACAGGAGACGCTATGGGGTGGAAATGGGGCGCTATGGGGCAGAGGAAGAACGTGGGGTTGAGTGGAGATGGACATCAAGAGGGTTCTACGGGGTACAAATGGGTCTCTATGGGGCAGAGAGGGGTCTATGGGGTGGAAGTGGGTCGCTATGGGGTGTTGGGAGGTCGCTATGGGGCAGAAGGAGGGTTCTATGGGGCAGAGGGGCGTCTATGGGGTGGAAATGTGGCGCTATGGGGCAGAGGGAGAACGTGGGGTTGAGTGGAGGTGGACATCAAGAAGGTTGTGTGGGGTACGAATGGGTCTCTATGGGGCAGAGAGGGGTCTATGGGGCGTTGGGGGGTCGCTATGGGGCAGAAGGAGGGTTCTATGGGGCACAGGAGACGCTATGGGGTGGAAATGGGGCGCTATGGGGCAGAGGAAGAACGTGGGGTTGAGTGGAGATGGAGGTCAAGAGGGTTCTGTGGGGTACAAATGGGTCTCTATGGGGCAGAGAGGGGTCTATGGGGCAGAGGGGTCTCTATGGGGCAGAGGGGGTCCCTATGGGGCAGAAGGAGTCGCTATGGGGCAGAGGTTGTGGGGCAGAGGGGTCTCTGTGGGGCAGAGGGGTCTCTATGGATCAGAGGGCTATCTATGGGGCAGAGAGGTCTCTATGGGGCAGAGGGGTCCCTATGGGTCAGGGGGTCTCTATGGGGCAGAGGAGGTCCCTATGGGGCAGAGGGGTCTCTATGGGGCAGAGGGGGTCTCTATGGGGCAGAGGAGGTCCCTATGGGGCAGAGGGGTCTCTATGGGTCAGAGGGGGTCTCTATGGGGCAGAGGGGTCCCTATGGGGCAGAGGGGTCTCTATGGGGCAGAGGAGGTCCCTATGGGGCAGAGGGGTCTCTATGGGGCAGAGGGGGTCTCTATGGGGCAGAGGGGTCCCTATGGGGCAGAGGGGTCTCTATGGGGCAGAGGGGTCTCTATGGGGCAGAGGAGTCTCTATGGGGCAGAGGGGCTTCTATGGGGCAGAGGGGTCCCTATGGGGCAGAGGAGTCTCTATGGGCAGAGGGGCTTCTTTGGGGCAGAGGGGTCCCTATGGGGCAGAGGGGTCTCTATGGGGCAGAGGGGTCCCTATGGGGCAGAGGGGATCTATGGGGCAGAGGGGGGTCCCTATGGGGCAGAAGGGGTCTCTACGGGGCAGAGGGGTCCCTATGGGGCAGAGGGGATCTATGGGTCAGAGGGGGTCTCTACGGACAGAGGGGTCTCTATGGGGCAGAGGGGGTCCCTATGGGGCAGAGGGGTCTCTATGGGGCAGAGGGGTCTCTGTGGGGCAGAGGAGTCTCTATGGGGCAGAGATATCTCTATGGGGCAGAGGGGTCCCTACGGGGCAGAGGGGATCTATGGGGCAGAGGGGGTCCCTATGGGGCAGAGGAGATCTATGGGTCAGAGGGGGTCCCTATGGGTCAGAGGGGTCTCTATGGGTCAGTGGGGTCCCTATGGGGCAGAGGGGGTCTCTATGGGTCAGAGGGAGTCGCTATGGGGCAGAGGTTGTGGGGCAGAGGGGGTCTCTATCTATGGGGCAGAGGGGTCTCTATGGGTCAGGAAGGGTTTCTATGGGGCAGAGGGGTCTCTATGGGTCCGAGGGGGTCTCTATGGGTCAGAGGGAGTCGCTATGGGTCAGGGGGGTCTCTATGGGTCAGGGGTGTCTCTATGGGTCAGAGGGGTCTCTATGCGGCAGAGGGGTTCCCTATGGGGCAGAGGGGTCCCTATGGGTCAGGGGAGTCCCTATGGGTCAGGAAGGGTTTCTATGGGTCTGGGGGGGGTCCCTATGGGGCAGAGGGGTCCCCCTGGGGGGGTCACTTATGGGTCCCGCCCCCCATTTCCCTCACCCGATCCCGGATCTCTCTCTTCCTGCGACTCAGTCCTTTGGGAGTCGATGTTGGGGGGGGGGGGGGATGGGGGGGGGGGAGGTTTGGGGGGGGCCAAGAGGGAGGAGTCCCCCCCCTTCCCCTCCCCCCCCCCCAATTAAACCACGGTGTTAATTACACGGAGAGGAGGGGATTAAAGGACCCCCCCCCCCCCTTCCTATGGGTCCCACATGTGGGGCTGAGCCCCCCCTGGAATAAAAAGGGGGGGTTTTGGGGGGGGGGGGGTTTGGGGGGGGGGTTAATCCCCCCTTTCCAGCTGTTGGAGTTTGGGATTATCCCGATGCTCCGCTGCTGCCGGGGGGGACATGGGGGGACATAGGGGGGGGATTGGGGGGACATAGGGGGGATTTGGGGGGGATTGGGGGGGACAAAGGGGGGGATTTGGGGGGGACAAAGGGGGGATTGGGAGGGACATGGGGGGGATTGGGGGGGGATTGGGGGGATTTGGGGACATAGGGTGGGATTTGGGGGGACAAAGAGGGGGTTTTGGGGGGGACATGGGGGGGATTTGGGGGGACAAAGAGGGGGTTTGGGGGGACAAAGGGGGGATTTGGTGGGGGATTTGGGGACATGGGGGGGATTTGGGGGGGACAAAGAGGGGGTTTTGGGGGGGACTTTAGGGGGGATTGGGGGACATGGGGGGATTTTTTGGGGGGGGACAAAGGGGAAATTGGGGGGGACATGGGGGGATGGGGGGACAAAGGGGGGATTTGGGGGGGATTTGGGGGGGACAAAGGGGGATTTGGGGGGGACAAAAGGGGGATTGGGGGGACATAGGGGGGGATTTGGGGGACAAATGGGGGGATTGGGGGACCTTGGGGCATTTGGGGGGGACATGGGGGGATTGGAGGGGATTTGGGGGGCACAAAGGGGGATTTGGGGGGGACATGGGGACATGGGAGGGGCAAGAGGAGGGACATTGGGGACATGAGGGGGTTTGGGGGGGACAAAGGGGGGATTTGGGGACATGGGGGGATGGGGGGGGGAAAAAAGGGGGGATTGGGGGGGACTGGGGGACATGGGGGGGATTTGAGGGGACAAAGAGGGGGGATTTGGGGGACAATGGGGGGGACATAGGGGGGGATTTGGGGACATGGGGGGAGTTTGGGGGGACAAAGGGGAATTGGGGGGAGTTTGGGGGGGATTGGGGGGACATGGGGGGAATTTGGGGGGGATTTGGGGACATGGGGGGATAAAGGGGGAGATTTGGGGACATGGGGGGGATCTGGGGGGATAAGGGGGGACATGGGGGACAAAGGGGGGGATTGGGGGGGATTTGGGGACATGGGGGGATTTGGGGGGTACATGGGGGGGATTGGGAGGGACATAGGGGGGATTTGGGACATGGGGGGGACAAGGGGGGGATTTGGGGGGACATGGGGGGACAAGAGGGGGGACATTGGGGACATGAGGGGGTTTGGGGGGGACAAAGGGGGGATTTGGGGGGGACAAAGGGGGGGATTGGGGGGACTAGGGGGGATTTGGGGGAAAAAGAGGGGGTTTGGGGGGGGACATAGGGGATTTGGGGGGGATTTTGGGGACAGGGGGGGATTTGGTGGAACATGGGGGGATTGGGGGGGGATAAAGGGGGGATTTTGGGGACATGGGGGGATTTGGGGGACATGGGGGGATTTGGGGGGACATGGGGGGATTTGGGGGGGATAAAGGGGGGATTTGGGGACATGGGGGCATTTGGGGGGGGACAAAAGGGGGGGATGGGGGGTACCATGGGGTACATGGGGGGATTGGGGGGAAAAAAGGGGGGGGATTGGGGGGACAAAGGGGGGGGACATGGGAGGATATGAGGGGGGATTGGGGACATGAGGGGGATTGGGGGAGGATTTGGGGGGGGACATGGGGGGAAGATTGGGGACATGGGGGGGACATTGGGGACATGGAGGGATTTGGAGGGGATAAGAGGGGAGATGGGGCCGTTTTTACCCTCATTTGTGGGGGGGTTCCTCCTCAGTTTGGGTCATTTCTACCCTCATTTTGGGGCCTTTCTCCTCATTTGGGGGTGTTTTTGAACCCCATTTTGAGGGGTTTTCTGCCTCATTTTGGGGCTCTTTGCCTCTTTTTGAGCCATTTTTTCCTCATTTTTGGGGGTTTTCTCCTCAGTTTGGGTCATTTCTCCTCAGTTTGGGGCCTTTCTCCTCATTTTGGGGCCTTTCTCCTCATTTTGGGGGGTTTTTGTCCCCATTTTGGGGGTTCTCTGCCTCATTTTTGGGGCTCTTTTGCCTCCTTTGGGGCCATTTTTTACCTCATTTTGGGGGGGTTCTCCTCTAGTTTGGGTCATTTCTACCTCAGTTTGGGGCCTTTTCTCCTCATTTTGGGGCCCTTTCTCCTCATTTTTGGGGGTTTCGCCTCCTTTTGGGGGGTTTCTGCCTCATTTTGGGGCTCTTTGCCTCCTTGGGGCCATTTTTTCCTCATTTTTGGGGTCTTTCTCCTCATTTTGGGGGTTCGCCCTCATTTGGGGGGGTTTCTGCCTCATTTTGGGGCTCTTGCCTCATTTGGGGCCATTTTTACCTCATTTTTGGGGGGGTTCTCCTCAGTTTGGGTCTTTCTACCTCATTTTGGGGCCTTTCGTCCTCATTTTGGGGGGTTTTGCCTCATTTTGTGGGGTTTCTGCCTCATCTTTGGGGCTCTTTGCCTCCTTTGGGGCCATTTTTCCTCATTTGGGGGAGTTTCTCCTCAGTTTGGGTCCTTTGCCTCCTTTTTGGCCATTTTTCCCTTTTTGGGCGTTTCTCCTCAGTTTTGGGCTTTTTTTTCCCTTATCTCCTCATTTTTGGTGGTTTTCTCCTCAGTTGGGTCATTTCTACCTCATTTTGGGCCTTTCTCCTCATTTGGGGTTTTTGACCCCATTTTGGGGGGGTCTCTGCCTCATATTGGGCGTTTTGCCTCATTTTGAGCCATTTTTCC